>NC_083327.1:79368606-79403995 GCF_963455315.2 Globicephala melas
AAAATGACTCATTATTTTGAACACTAGTAAATAAAGGAAGAGATTCCTATTCTACCTCTCTTGTTTGCGTTACCATCGGGTAAACAAATAGTAGATGGGAATTTTCTGTTCTTTTAGAAGAATTTTAGCTACAAATGAAGAAAATGATAGAATAGAGCATGACTGTTTTGCAAAGACTATGGCACTGAGGCTCGATGGCTGCTACATCACAAAGAGAAAAAGTCAGACCTGTGCTTCCTGACGGGAAGAACACACCCACCCAGGAGACAGAATCTGCTAGAGCTTCTGTCTCCAGCCACTGAGCTGTATTATAGGTCATGCAGAGAGCAAGGGAACACGCTAAACGATACCACAGGGACACTCAGCAGGACGCACTCTGTGAGGGCTGCTACCTAGTTTTCTCAGCAAATAAATTGCAAGGGAAGAAAGAAATGAAAGGGAAACCTATGTATTTAAAGGAGGTTAAGAGACACATCGGTCTCATTGCATAAACGTTACTCGTGTGATGCACACAGACTATGGAAAGCGATTGATGACATTCACGAGACACTTAGAAACGTGAACACTAACAGAATATCTGATGATATTAAATAATTATCGTTTAGAAAAATGACACCAGTCTGCAAGCTTATGCAATTTCTTCGGTGACGTTGAGGATTCAGAGTTAAGGGAGTGAAAGGCCACTAAACAAGTTTATGGGAGATTGCAGTCTGGGTAAATGAATGAATTAGTTAATTAATGACTTGAGAATATTAGCTTTTAGCTTTACATATTCAGTGTCATTAATATCTAATGAAATACTGCATGTGAAAAGTACTTTGAAAAACGTTCAAGTTTTACTAAAACTGAGGGCTAGAAGCTTTGAAAGCCAGCCTGTCAGTACACATAGGGATCAATACAGCTCACCTTGCTGACGGGCTGATTTGCTTTGCCACTATACTTACGGTGATCACATTCTTCTGAAATCCCTAAAAGGGCGTGTGGTCTGACAAAAGGATATTTTCCAATTTGTGAATGCATTTAATTGAAAACTTGTATTAAGATATCAAATTTAAGTCATATTGTACGTTTAATGAATCCCTTTTAAGGAAAGTTCAAAGGTACATGAAACTGAAACGAACCCAGGAAAATCCTATTATCATCACCTTAATTATGCGTGAGTCAGTCACTTAATTATTACATGAGTCAGAGCCCTATTAGAGAATGGTGTCCGGTGTGTGCCACACTTTCAGAGGCAGGAAAACTGGAAGACGGTCCAAGTGTAATTAGAGCGATGGAGTGTTTTACGGGGAGAAGCTGAGAGGGTTCAAAATCACGGTCTCAAAGTGTATTGCATGCTTTTAATCACCTGGAGTCAATACCTAGATCCTTGACTGTACAAAGGGTCATGCAAGAAGAAACGGGCTGTAAAAAAGAACGACTTGTACCCCCTCCCATGTCCCAAAACTGCTCTCATAAGGGGCAGCCATGACCTCCATGTGACGAAACTCAAAGGACCAGTCCTCGTCCTACTGGACCCAGAGCAGCCTCTGGGGCCCCCTTCCTCCCCTTCAGTGCCCCAAATCAGAGCACCCGTGGGCTCAGCCCTCACTCCCTTTTCTGACTAGCACTCAGCCCTTGGTGAACTCACCCAGGCCATCACCATCGGGATGCTGATAGCTTCCACACTTACTTCTCTGCCCAGACCTCGCCCTTGGACTCCAGACTTGCGTAACTTACTGCCCACTCAGCACCTCAACCTGGATTTTTAACGGGCATCTCAAAATTAACATGCCCTAATCTGCCCACCCACCCAGCCACCTGCTCCTCCCACGGCTGCCCTTATCTCAGATGATGGCAGTTCCATCCTTCCGGGTGCTCTGGCCAAGATCATGGCATCATCCAAACTCCTGCCTTTTCCTCTTATGCCACATCTGCTCTAACGGCAAATCCTGTGGGCTCACCCTTCACAGACCTATACCGAACCCAGCCGTTTCTCTCCACCCCACTCCCGATGCCCTTGTCCACGTACCGCCAGCGCCCCCGGGTTGTCAAAGTTGCCCCCTCCCTCTCTGGCGCCACTGCTCCCTCAAGTTTCATCCAGCAGCTAGGATGATCTGATATAAACATCATCTAAGCAGGCCTGGTCCATCTTAGAAAGGTCTCTTGTCCCTTCTGCCCACCATCCTATTTATTTTGTGATTTTTCCCAGCCAGGCTTCCAGAGTCAGCAGACTACGCTTACTGCCCCCATTTCTTCCTTAATTCTTTTTTTTTTTTTTAATTTTTATTTTTGGCCGTGTTGGGTCTTCATTGCTACGCATGGGCTTTCTCTAGTTGCGGTGTACTCTTTGTTGTGGTGCGTAGGCTTCTCATTGCAGTGGCTTCTCTTGTTGTGGAGCACAGGCTCTAGGCGCATGGGCTTCAGTAGTTGTGGCTTGTGGGCTCTAGAGTGCAGGCTCAGTAATTGTGGCGCACGGGCTTAGTTGCTCCACAGCATGTGGGATCTTCCCTAACCAGGGCTCAAACCTGTGTCCCCTGCATTGGCAGGTGGATTCTTAACCACTTCGCCACCAGGGAAGCCCTCTTCCTTAATTCTTTGCAAGCTTTTTTCCCAACCTCTAATTCAGAGGTCACCATTACCTCCTCACCAAACCAAGGCTCTTTCCTGAGCCCTCATTGTTAGGGACCTTTCTGAGGGTCTCAACCAGTGACCATCCTGCTTCCCAGAGCATCCCCTGCCACACCTGGGCTTCCTTAATCTCAGGCCACTTCTTTCTAGTCTTTTCTTCCTGCCCCTCCCACACTCAGACTGGCCTTCACCCCCCAACCCCCTTTCAGAGAGCTCTTGCCCTCACAGCCTCCACTCTTCATTTCTGGCCTTTCGTGCTGGCTGACCCACATCATCTTAAACTCAGCACAAGCCAGACCAGGCCCACTTCCCCACCCCCAGTTCCTGTCTCTGGTCACACTGGCTTCCTCCCTCATTCTCCTGTCTCTGTCGATGGGACCACCACCTCCCCATTCTCTCAACGCTGGGCTCCTTTCTGACTTCTCGCTGTCCTTTTGCCTCTCATGCAATAGGCACCAGGTACAGTCTTTCGTGTATCTCTCCCCTATTTCTCTCTCTGCTTTGATAACTTGCTGGGCTCCCTGGCTCCCCAGGTCCTGGCTGACTCCCCGGGCCACAGCCCCGTTGCATTTCCTGCCGTTGTCTACTCCAGGGGTGATGGAGCTGGCTTTTCCTTCCCGCCTCACCTCCTCCCCCTCCAATCATAGACCGCCAAGAGCTCTGCATCTCAGGAGTGGGATGTGCTCAAGCTTTCGCCACTCACATGGGTCCACTGGTCTTCCCAGGTTCCACTCATGGTTTAGGTATCAGAGCTGACCTTTTTCTCTAATGTCTCAAGATCTGATACTTTCTCCATCTGCTAAACGTGCCAGTGCCTGAATGACCCTCAGCCTATCAAGGCAGTGTGTATGTAAGGAAGGGGCTTCCTCTGCTGCCCCTGTGGACCATCCCACTCCAAACCATGACCTGAAAACACAGCAGGTGCCAATTCTCAGAGGCAGGGGAACACCCATTATTGGTGTCTAAGATGCACGTTATAGCATTGCTGAAATCAGGGCATTGCTAACGATTTAATTACATGGTTTAATTGGCACCATTTTTTCCTTCTCAGTGGTACATAAAATAGTGGCTCATCTTATTGTGTCTTAGATTCCGTAAGCTGTAAAGCTCAAGTGCTGGTCTGGACTATAGGAAATTTTCTAAAATATGTTCAGCATGCCACTGTGCAGAGCTGTAAATTATGTGATACTAGGAAAGGCAGGAAAGAAGAGGAGAGAGAAAATTTTAAAAGACTTGGTCCCCTTCCTAAGATCTTATGACCTAATTTGTGAAACAGGGCTAAGAGAAATCTAAAAACACTTCTCAAGCAACATATGAGCAGGTGAGAGCTGAAGTGGACACCTGTGAATCTGAGGGTACATAAACACTGTTGTCTGGAACCTCAGCATCCCAGGAAGGCTTCCTGGAAGAAGTGAGCTTTGCATCTAAAAGGAAAGAAAAAGTGGGCCAAAGGCTACTCTGCCTCATTTAATGGGCACACTGTTCTCAGAAGGAAATAATGTCTCCATTTTACAAGTGTTTGGATAGCGTATGAGCATCATATCCGGGATATCCACCACATAATTGAATTTGTGGCAAGGGGGCAGGAGGCTCAGGAATGACTTGAATCTCTGCTGTTGTTCACATTTCCTTTATTTCCCAAATCACTCCCTGAGAGGGTATCCACAGAGAATGGAATGTCTGGTGGTTCCTGGTCATTCTTTTTTTTTGGGGGGGCACCCCAAAGGGAAAACAGGTTTATTGCAGCTGTGGTCAGGCAATCAGTGGTTGAACTAGGCCACACGTTCCAGCTCATCCTTCTTGATAGTGTAGGAGTTGGAGGAGCCCTTGGCGGCACTGATGAGCTCGTCTGCCAGGCACTCGGCAATGGTCTTGATGTTCCGGAAGGTGGCCTCACGGGCACCTGTGCACAGCAGCCAGATGGCCTGATTCACACGGCGCGGCGGGGACACGTCCACGGCCTGCCGCCTCACTGTTCCAGCTCGCCCAATGCGGGTCGAGTCCTCCCGGGGGCCACTGTTGATGATGGCGTTCACCAGGACCTGCAGGGGGTTCTCGCCTGTGAGCAGATGGATGATCTCAAAGGCGTGCTCGATGATGCGCACAGTCATGAGCTTCTTGCCATTGTTGCGGCCATGCGTCATCATGGAGTTGGTGAGGCGCTCCACGATGGGACACTGTGCCTTGTGGAAGCACTTGGCCGTGTAGCGCCCTGCACTGTGGGGCAGGTATTTGGCATACTTCTCCTTCACTGCGATGTAATCCTACAGGGAAATGCCATGGATCTGCACATCATCGGTGCTCCACTTCCCAAAGAGCTTGATGTCGGGGGTCTCTGCTACTGCAGGTGCCGCTGTCTCCCACTCCGTCATCCTGAAGGCGCAGCCGAGCCGTCTCGGCCGCTCGGCGTGGACCACGCGCGCCCTGGCACAGATGGGAAGTGTTCCTGGTCATTCTTGAGTGTTCTGCAAGGGCGCCACCACCCTGCTTGCCAACCGGGGGCTCTGCTCCTTCTGGAACTTGCCCGAGAGACAAATGGCTTACCCCACAGCCTTCTCCATGTGAGCAGAATGGGTGTGAGAGGAACCAACTGGGTGTGGGGCCTGATGGGAACATCCTGACGGAGGTCTCAGGGCCATCCATACACATCCCTTACAGGAGAAGGAAACAAGGCCCCCCAAACCCACCCAAAGGGCGATTCCAGGGAATCCCTCTCCTTCCTTCTCTCTCCCCTCCCCTGCAGACCATTCCCGACATCCTGGCTAAAACCCAGTGCCAAGAGGGGCCCTGCATAGCTGCCAGGTCCACGTACTCCAGTGGAGGATGCAGGGATATGTGCTGCTGTCCACATGTCTGAGTACAAACTGGCTTGTTGTAGTATCTACCCTTAAGTCAAGGACTGTACACACTCACCAGAGTGGGAGGAGGGGTTGCAAGATGGAGGGAAAGGGCGCGGACAGGGAGAGGGAAGGGCCCCGCCCTGGCGCACCCACACCCATCAGCGTCTCACAGTTGGCCCTGCGCGTTACTCCCGAGCGTTAGGCTCCTCCGCACCCATCCTGTAAGCCGGTGGGGCAGGTGCCGGTCACCATCCGACAAAGGAGAAAAGCGGGCTCAGAGAAGTCAAGCTCACACGGTAAGTGGCAGGTCTAGAGATCAGGGTCTCAGTTCTCTCCGAGAAAACACACCTTTGATCCTCCCAAATTCTACCTGGGCGGGGGACAGTGGACCGCAGTACCCTCCGTACAGAAAGCTAGTAGAAGGCAACACTTACGGAACACTTTCCACTCGCCAGGCACTCACCAAGCCCTTTACACGAATTAACTCCATCCTCACCGCAACTTTACGAAGTAGGTACAGTTACTAATCCCGCTTCACCCGTAGGGCTACTGAAGCCCAGAGAAGCAGGGACTCGTCCAGGGTCGCAGAAGTTGACGAGAGAGGGAGGCGTGAGCGGGACTGGGAGGACCAGGGAGGACAGCGGAGGGCCCGGTGGTTTCCAGCCTCGCGGCGCCGGCCAGGCCCCGGCTGCCCATATAAGGCCGCGGGCGTCCTGTAACGTTTCAGGCGCATTAGGGCGCCCGGCAGACTGCAGCCTCCTCCGCGCCGAGGAATGTGTGGAATCCTCCTTCCTGACTGCCGCCCACCGCAGGGGGACTTCCCCTCCGCACCCGGGCCCCGGATTAGCCCCCGAGCGAGCCCGGAGGCTTCCCACCACTGCCTGGCCGCTGGGGGGAGCGCGGCGCCTCGGCGGAGCCGGCCGGGAGGCGGGGAGGCGACCGCGCGCCCTCACCTGCCCGGGGCGGCGCGCGCGGGCGCAGAGGAGGCGGCGGGGCGGAGGCCGGGGAGGAGCCGGGGAGGAGCCTGCGCCGGGCGGTGGCGTGGGCGCGAAGTGAAACTCCTGGAAGTTGCGGGAGCGCGGGGAGCCGCGGCGGCGGGCCGCGCGCCCATGGCTTTAAGCAAAGGGCTGCGGCTGCTCGGGCGGCTGGAGGCCTC
The DNA here is from genome assembly GCF_963455315.2 of Globicephala melas. Classification (NCBI taxonomy): domain Eukaryota; kingdom Metazoa; phylum Chordata; class Mammalia; order Artiodactyla; family Delphinidae; genus Globicephala; species Globicephala melas. Next base: position 79,375,213 of record NC_083327.1, read on the forward strand.
GGGGGACAGCAGCATCCTTCTGGAGGCGCGCGGCCGCGGGGACTGCTTGCTCTTCGAGGCCGGCACGGTGGCCACGCTCGGTGAGTGCGGCAGGCGGCGCCGCCCGGGGCTCCGGGCCGGCGACTCCGCAACGGCGCCGGGGCTCGGGCTGCGCCCTGGTCCCCTGTCCCGGGGAGGATGCCGGGAGGGAAGGTCGCCTGGTCGCCGACCAGTCCCGGGCGGCGCGGAGGTGGCGGAGGCGTGGGCGTCGCACGCGCAGGGTGGCGGGTGGCCAGTTTGAATGAAGTGACGCCGGGGACGCCAGAAGACACGTGTGGCTGCTCCCGGGTGCACAGGCGGCCCACAGGGGTCTGCGGTCTGCGCGCCTGCCGGCGGGGTCCGTTCTTGGAGAGCCGCCTCTGGTCCCTTCTGCCCCGCGCTCCCCTGGGACCCGTTACAGATTCAAGATCATCCAGGAGGGGTGACTTAGGAGGCGGTCCGACCAAGTGCCTGGCGCTGTTTTTCTTTGGCACCTGTTGATGAAACCAGTGAATGCCCGTTCCCTTGTGATGGCCTCCTTCACTCCCGGGGAGCGGGGGGGGGGGGGGGGGGGGATGGGGACGAAAGCACCGTAACATAGACTCCGGAGAAAGCGCTGATGGCACTTTTGCCTCATGTAAATACTTGGCTGAGAAGCATCAGTACTGCAAAGTATAGAACTTGGAGGCAAAAAAAAAAAAAACCAAAACCCAGTGCTGGGTGTATTTGACATTAGGCGGTTGCCAAGTCAATGTATTTCACCTGTGAGCTCCAGGAAGTCTTGACACTAACATTGTGTCAAGGGCTTTAGAGACCATCTCATTTAATTTTCACAATTCTACAAAAGGACTAGTATTATCCCCATACTACAGAGGAGTAAACTGAGGCCTGAAGAGGCTAAGAAACGTGCTTGCCCAAGGTGACAAACAGCTCTACCTGACTTCCAGTGACTATTTCTGTATTGTTGTACAGTGTGCGGCTTCTTGGAATCACCTTGTTTTGTGGCTAACATTCATGATGAAGGCCAGGTAACAAAGGGAGCGAAACCAGGTAGAATTGTTAGAACTTCAACCTGAACAGTAGAGAGTAGGCTTACAACTGGTGTCCATCATTTCCCCTGTTTGTAGCTAAACAAAGCTCAGAGGAGGTTCACCAGTCCTTTAGGTAGATGACCTGTGCAGTCACGCCCACCACATTTTATAATTGAATCATCTTTTTTTTCAGATCGTATGCATCAATTCTTCAATTAGATTCTTCGGTATACATCTTGGAAGGACCATCTCTTCTCTTTCTGCTTCCCTAATCATTTCATTAGCATTATAGTTATCTGGCTTGTTTTCAGTCACTTGGTTACTAAAACACATCTCCAGTATTGTCAGCACCATAAGTGTGCAGTAATCATGGATTAAATTATTAACAGATTATTCCAGTTTGTGCTCTGTCCCGAAAAGTCCAAGTTTGGTCATTTGCTAAGGTCTTGAAAGAAAACCACAAAAATCTCCATTCCATTTTAGATGTCTACTTCATACCACATGTATCAGAGCTGAGAGATTAAATTGCATGGTACAAAACTACTGCTTCATCAAAGAGATTAAAATATTATTCAGTGGGATGACAGCAACTTTAAGCAAGGTTCCTATATATTTGAGTTCCTTTCAAGCCACTGGGATAAAAAGACTTTATTTTTTCAAAAGTGAAGATTTTAAAATGATTAATGAAAGGAATGCAATGCATATTTTCTGTTGGAAATTAGGTTTGGGCTGAAATCATGTACATTATGTTGGTGATTACAATAGTCTGGATTCTAGAACAGAGGGCGTAATGACAGGAATGGGCCTCAGCTCACGTGCAGTCCACATTTGTCACTTAACCTAGCATTCAATTTTCAGTAGACTTTGGGCTGAATACTTAACTTGTGAAGTCTTCTTAAATTAAGTGAAACTATTTTTATTTTTATTTATTTATTTTTTAAAACATCTTTATTGGAGTATAATTGCTCTACAATGGTGTGTTAGTTTCTGCTTTGTAACAAAGTGAATCAGCTGTACATATATCCCCATATCTCCTCCCTCTTCCGTCTCCCCCCCACCCTCCCTATCCCACCTCTCTAGGTGGTCACAAAGCACCAAGCTAATGTCCCTGTGCTATGCGGCTGCTTCCCACTAGCTATCTATTTTACTTTTGGTAATGTATATATGTACATGCCACTCTCTCACTTTGTCCCAGCTTACCCTTCCCCCTCCCCGTGTCCCCAAGTCCGTTCTCTATGTCTGCGTCTTTATTCCTGTCCTGCCCCTAGGTTCTTCAGAACCTTTTTTTGGTTTTTGTTTTTTTAGATTCCATATATATGTGTTAGCATACGGTATTTGTTTTTCTCTTTCTGACTTACTACACTCTGTATGACAGACTCTAGGTCCATCCACCTCACTGCAAATAACTTAATTTCATTTCTTTTTATGGCTGAGTAATATTCCATGTATATATGTGCCACATCTTCTTTATCCATTCATCTGTCGATGGACACTTAGGTTGCTTCCATGTCCTGGCTATTGTAAATAGAGCTGCAGTGAACACTGTGGTACATGACTCTTTAAATTATGGTTTTCTCAGGGTATATGCCCAGTAGTGGGATTGCTGGGTCGTAGGGTAGTTCTATTTTTAGTTTTTTGAGGAAACTCCATACTGTTCTCCATAGTGGCTGTGTCAGTTTACATTCCCACCAGCAGTGCAAGAGGGCTCCCTTGTCTCCACACCCTCTCCAGAATTTATTGTTTGTAGATTTTTTGATGATGGCTATTCTGACTGGTGTGAGGTGATAACTCATTGTAGTTTCGATTTGCATTTCTCTAATGATTAGTGATGTTGAGCATCCTTTCATGTGTTTGTTGGCCATCTGTATATCTTCTTTGGAGAAATGTCTATTTAGGTCTTCTGCCCATTTTTGGATTGGGTTGTTTCTTTGTTTTTTTGATATTGAGCTGCATGAGCTGCTTGTAAATTTTGGAGATTAGTCCTTTGTCAGTTGCTTCATTTGCAAATATTTTCTCCCATTCTGAGGGTTGTCTTTTTGTCTTGTTTATGGTTTCCTTTGCTGTGCAAAAGCTTTTAAGTTTCATTAGGTCCCATTTGTTTATTTTTGTTTTTATTTCCATTTCTCTAGGAGGTGGGTCAAAAAGGATCTTGCTGTGATTTATGCCATAGAGTGTTCTGCCTGTGTTTTCCTCTAAGAGTTTTATAGTGTCTGGCCTTACATTTAGGTCTTTAATCCATTTTGAGTTCATTTTTGTGTGTGGTGTTAGGGAGTGTTCTAATTTCATTCTTTTACATGTAGCTGTCCAGTTTTCCTAGCACCACTTATTGAAGAGGCTGTCTTTTCTCCATTGTATATTCTTTCTTCCTTTATCAAAAATAAGGTGACCATATGTACATGGGTTTATCGCTGGGCTTTCTATCTTGTTCCGTTGATCTATATTTCTGTTTTTGTGCCAGTACCGTACTGTCTTGATTACTGTAGCTTTGTAGTGTAGTCTGAAGTCTAGGAGCCTGATTCCTCCAGCTCTGTTTTTCTTTCTCCAGATTGCTTGGACTATTCAGGGTCTTTTGTGTTTCCATACAAATTGTGAAATTTTTTGTTCTGGTTCTATGAAAAATGCCATTGATAGTTTGATAGGGATTACACTGAATCTGTAGATTGCTTTGGGCAGTATAGTCATTTTCACAATGTTGATTCTTCCAATCCAAGAACATGGTATATCTCTCCATCTGTTCGTATCATCTTTAATTTCTTTCATCAGTGTCTTATAGTTTTCTGCATACAGGTCTTTTGTCTCCTTAGGTAGGTTTATTCCTAGGTATTTTATTTTTTTTTGTTGCAATGGTAAATGGGAGTGTTTCCTTAATTTCTCTTGCAGATTTTTCATCATTAGTATATAGGAATGCAAGAGATTTCTGTGCATTAATTTGTATCCTGCTACTTTACCAAATTCATTGATTAGCTCTAGTAGTTTTCTGGTAGCATCTTTAGGATTCTCTATGTATAGTATCATGTCATCTGCAAACAGTGACAGCTTTACTTCTTCTTTTCCAATTTGGATTCCTTTTATTTCTTTTTCTTCTCTGATTGCTGTGGCTAAAACTTCCAAAACTATGTTGAATAATAGTGGTGAGAGTGGACAACCTTGTCTTGTTCCTGATCTTAGAAGAAATGGTTTCAGTTTTTCACCATTGTGAATGATGTTTGCTGTGGATTTGTCATATATGGTCTTTATTATGTTGAGGTAAGTTCCCTCTGTGCCTACTTTCTGCAGGGTTTTTATCATAAATGGGTGTTGAATTTTGTCAAAAGCTTTCTCTGCATCTACTGAGATGATCATATGGTTTTTCTCCTTCAGTTTGTGAATATGGTTTATCACATTGATTGATTTGCATATATTGAAGAATTCTTGCATTCCTGGAATAAACCCCACTTGATCGTGGTGTATGATCCTTTTAATGTGCTGTTGGATTCTGTTTGCTAGTATTTTGTTGAGGAGTTTTGCATGTATGTTCATCAGTGATATTGGCCTGTAGTTTTCTTTCTTTGTGACATCTATGTCTGGTTTTGGTATCAGGGTGATGGTGGCCTCAAAGAATGAGTTTGGGAGTGTTCCTCCCTGTGCTATATTTTGGAAGAGTTTGAGAAGGATAGGTGTTAGCTCTTCTCTAAATGTTTGATAGAATTCGCCTGTGAAGCCATCTGGTCCTGGGAGTTTGTTTGCTGGAAGATTTTTAATCACAGTCTCAATTTCAGTGCTTGTGATTGTTCTGTTTATATTTTCTACTTCTTCCTGGTTCAATCTCAGAAGGTTGTGCTTTTCTAAGAATTTGTCCATTTCTTCCAGGTTTTCCATTTTATTGGCATGTAGTTGCTTATAGTAATCTCTCATGATCCTTTTTATTTCTGCAATGTCAGTTGTTACTTCTCCTTTTTCATTTCTAATTCTATTGATTTAAGTCTTCTCCCTTTTTTTCTTGATGAGTCTGGCTAATGGTTTATCAATTTTGTTTATTTTCTCAAAGAACCAGCTTTTAGTTTTATTGATCTTTGCTATCGTTTCCTTCATTTCTTTTTCATTTATTTCTGCTCTGATCATTATGATTTCTTTCCTTCCGCTAACTTTGGGGTTTTTTTGTTCTTTTTTCTCTAATTGCTTTAGGTATAAGGTTAGGTTGTTTATTTGAGATTTTTTTGTTTCTTGAGGTAGGATTGTATGGCTATAAGCTTCCCTCTTAGAACTGCTTTTGCTGCATCCCATAGGTTTTGGGTCATTGTGTTTTCATTGTCATTTGTTTCTAGGTATTTTTTGACTTCCTCTTGATTTCTTCAGTGATCTCTTGGTTATTTAGTAGTGTGTTGTTTAGCCTCCATGTGTTTGTAGTTTTTACAGATTTTTTCCTGTAATTGATATCTAGTCTCACAGCGTAGTGGTCGGAAAAGGTACTTGATATGATTTCAGTTTTCTTAAATTTACCAAGGCTTGATTTGTGACCTAAGACATGATCTATCCTGGAGAATGTTCCATGAGCACTTGAGAAGAAAGTGTATTCTGTTGTTTTTGGATGGAATGTCCTATGAATATCAATTAAGTCCATCTTGTTTAATGTATCATTAGAACTTGTGTTTCCTTATTTATTTTCATTTTGAATGATCTGTACATTGGTGAAAGTGGGAAGTTAAACTCCCCTGCTATTATTGTGTCACTGTCGATTTCCACTTTTATGGCTGTTAGCATTTGCCTTATGTATTGAGGTGCTCCTATGTTGGATGCATAAATATTTACAATTGTTATATCTTCTTCTTTGATTGATCCCTTGATCATTATGTAGTGTCCTTCTCTGTCTCTTGTAATAGTCTTTATTTTAAAGTCTATTTTGTGTGATATGAGAATTGCTACTCCAGCATTCTTTTGATTTCCATTTGCATGGAATATCTTTTTCCATCCCCTCACTTTCAGTCTGTATGTGTTCCTAGGTCTGAAGTGGGTCTCTTGTAAACAGCATATATACAGGTCTTGTTTTTGTATCCGTTCAACCAGTCTATGTCTTTTGGTTGGAACATTTAATCCATTTACATTTAAGGTAGTTATCGATATGTATGTTCCTATTATCATTTTCTTAATTGTTTTCGGTTTGTTATTGCAGGTCTTTTCCTTCTCTTGTGTTTCCTGCCTAGAGAATTTCCTTTAGCATTTGTTGTAAAGCTGGTTTGGTGGTGCTGAACTCTCTTAGCTTTTGCTTGTCTGTAAAGGTTTTAATTTCTCCATCGAATCTGACTGAGATCCTTGCTGGGTAGAGTAATCTTGATTGTAGGTTTTTCCCTTTCATCACTTTAAATATATTCCGCCACTCCCTTCTAGCTTGTAGAGTTTCTGCTGAAAGATCAGCTCTTAACCTTATGGGCATGCCCTTGTATGTTATTTATTTTTTGTTTTTCCCTTGCTTCTTTTAATATTTTTTCTTTGTATTTAATTTTTGATAGTTTTATTAACATGTGTCTTGGCGTGTTTCTCCTTGGTTTTATTCTGTATGGGACTCTCTGTGCTTCCTGGACTTGATTGACTATTTCCTTTCCCATATTAGGGAAGTTTTCAACTATAATCTCTTCAAATATTTTGTCAGTCCCTTTCTTTTTCTCTTCTTCTGGGACCCCTATAATTCGAATGTTGGTGTGTTTAATGTTGTCCCAGAAGTCTCTGAGACTGTCCTCAATTCTTTTCATTCTTTTTCTTTATTCTGCTCTGTGGTAGTTATTTCCACTATTTTATCTTCCAGGTCATTTATCCGTTCTTCTGCCTCAGTTATTCTGCTATTGATTCCTTGTAGAGAATTTTTAATTCCATTTTTTGTGTTGTTCATTATTGTTTGTTTGGTCTTTAGTTCTTCTAGGTCCTTGTTAAATGTTTCTTGTATTTTCTCCATTCTGTTTCCAAGAATTTGGATCATCTTTACTATCATTACTCTGAATTCTTTTTCAGGTAGACTGCCTATTTCTCTTCATTTGTTTGGTCTGGTGGGTTTTTACCTTGCTCCTTCATCTGCTGTGTGTTTCTGTGTCTTCTCATTTTGCTTAACTTACTGTGTTTGGGGTCTCCTTTTTGCAGGCTGCAGGTTCGTAGTTCCCGTTGTTTTTGGTGTCTGCCCCCAGTGGCTAAGGTTGGTTCAGTGGGTTGTGTAGGCTTCCTGGTTTAGGGGACTGGTGCCAGCGTTCTGGTGGATGACGCTGGATCTTGTCTTACTGGTGGGCAGGACCACATCTGGTGGTGTGTCTTGGGGTGTCTGTGGACTTATTATGATTTTAGGCAGCCTCTCTGCTAATGGGTGGGGTTGTGTTCCTGTCTTGCTAATTGTCTGGCATAGGGTGTCCAACGCTGTAGCTTGCTGGTCGTTGAGTGGAGCTGAGTCTTAGTATTGAGATGGAGATCTCTGGAGAGCTTTCACCATTTGATATTATGTGGAGCCGGGGAGGTCTCTGGTGGACCAGTGTCCTGAACTTAGCTCTCCTGCCTCAGAGGCACAGGCCTGACACCTAGCTGGAGCACCAAGACCTTGTCAGCCACATAGCTCAGAAGAAAAGGGAGAAAACAAAAAAGAAAATAAATAAACAAAGTTATTAAAATGAAACATTAAAAAAATTATTAAAAATAAAAAAATTTTAAAGTAATTAAAAGAAAAAGAAAGAAGAGCAATCAAACCAAAAAACAAATCCACCAATGGTAACAAGCGATAAAAACTATACGAAAAAAACCCCACAAAAAACAGACAGACAGAACTCTAGGACAAGTGGTAAAAGCAAGGCTATACCGACAAAATCACATAAAGAAGCATACACATACACACACACAAAAAGAGAAAAAGGAAAAAAGAATTATATATATATGTTAAAAAAAAAAGGAAGAGAGCAACCAAATCAATAAACAAATCTACCATTGTTAATAAATTCTAAATACTAAACTATGATAAACACAACACCAGAAACAAATTAGATGGAGAAAGCAAACCCTAAGTCTACAGTTGCTCCCAAAGTCCACCACCTCAATTTGGGATGATTCATTGTCTATTCAGGTATTCCACAGATGCAGGTACATCAAGTTGATTGTGGAGCTTTAATCCGCTGCTCCTGAGGCTGCTGGGAGAGATTTCCCTTTCGCTTCTTTGTTTGCAGAGCTCCTGGGGTTCAGCTTTGGATTTGGACCCGCCTCTGTGTGTAGGTCACCTGAGGGCATCTGTTCTTGGCTCAGACAGGGCGGAGTTAAAGGAGCAGCTGATTAGGGGGCTCTGGCTCACTCAGGCCGGTGGGGAGGGAGGGGTACAGATGCGGGGTGAGCCTGCACGTCGCACTAGCCTGAGGCGCGCCATGCGTTCTCCCAGGGAAGTTGTCCCTGGATCCCGGGACCCTGGCGTTGGCGGGCTGCACAGGCTCCCGGGAGGGGAGGTGTGGAGAGTGACCTGTGCTCGCACACAGGATTTTTGGTGGTGGCAGCAGCAGCCTTAGCGTCTCATGCCCGTCTCTGGAGCTCGTTTAGGCAGTACTCTGAATCCCCTGTCCTCGTGCACTCCGAAACAATGGTCTCTTCAAGTGAAACTATTTTTAAAAGGCAGCTGTAGCATTTGGTGATGTTGCTGGTCCAGAGAAGGATTGTGGGAGCCTTCTGTTACTAGAAAGCTGTTGTCTCAGACTTTTAGAGTATTCTAAACACATCACAGTTGGATAGACCGGCTCTGAACTTGAAATTCCCATCTGTGTTCTAAAGGTCTAGCTTTTTGCTTTCCTTTTCTGGATAAGGTTAAGAGTGCTTTCATTTTTTTCCCCCAAGAAGGTTGCGGTCTCTACTTTTGCGAGGGGCAGTACACCTCTGGCAGCTGGCAAAGCTGGCAGTGGAACCCTGGCCATTCCATGAGGTTCAAGGTTGGGGGCAGCTTACTTTTCACATCAGCTGTGGTTTCCTGTGATGGGTCTCCCCAGTGAGGAATGAGAGGTCAAGCGGACTTAAGTCGAGGGTTTATTCCCACTGTCGAGGGCAGTGGTTTCTCCCTGGCCCCCGAGTGGTCCTAAATTCTGCAGCTGTGCGGCAGGTGCACGTTGCTGCTTTTACGGGGACTGGCGGGCGAGCTGGGTGCGCCCAACAGGCATAAGCACAGCTCTTCAAGGCACATTTCAACCCGTAAGGATCATACCTTGAAAAGGCTTCCCAGGGAAAGGGGCTCACCTTTGCTTGATGTTTTCAGGCAGTGCTGAGATAGGAGCTTGGGTTGGGTGGTGAGTTTAGGAAAAACTGATGATCGTTGATTGGCCGATTTCTAGGTTAGTCCTATTCCAACGTGACTTAGGCGGCCACCCTAAGGGTGCAGGTTTGCTGGAGGAATACTTCCAAGTTCCAGCTTCTAAAAGAATTAGGTTGAGAATCTGTCTTTAATGTGGATCAGCGGGAACAGGAATTCCAGAGGCAGAAAAGCCAAACAGGTTGGCACCAATTTCAAAGGTTTTTATAAAGTTTTCTCGATGACCTGATTCAACGGTAGGAGGCATCTCAAGTATAGATACAAAGCCAGAGCCTGGAACCGTTCCCCTGGGTTTGCCGTCCACAGTTAACACACAGATGTTCTCTTATTTGTGTACTGGGACAAAAAGCGCTTGCCGTCTTGTCTCTCTTGGTCGCTTTTAGACGTCGTGCAGACCAGATGAAGGGAACTGTGCCTGTTGTTCATGCATTTCGTCCATTTTTAGAGCCAGCAGCAATGCTCCAGAGTTCTCCAGACAGCCCCCCAGGAAGGGTGGTCTGCAAGTGCGTGTGTGTTTACACGTGGGTGTGAGTCGTGCAGCCCTGCCTCTCCCACCCCCAGCTGTGCATGCCGTGAAGCAGGGAGCGGGATGGGCAGGAGGCTCCGCGAGACTTAATGAAGCTACTTAGTGAGTGTCCCGAAATTACCTGAGCTGCTGGGGGAAGAGGTCCCGTGTGAACACGGGCCTGGGTTCTCCCAGCTGCTGTGGGAGAGGCCACAGTGTCAAGTTTTGTTTGACTTGGAGACGTGGCCATGGAGCCGAGCAAGGCTCTGTGTAAACTGCCACCTTGGCCACTTTGTCAGGCTTCGTGGCCTGGGTTTATTCGGTCCGTGACTTGAAGTTTGACCTGCCTGAGGGCATCTGAGAGAGTCGAGCTAATCCTCCTGGGTGACATCCTGCTGGGGGCTTCCGGCTCCGGTCTTGGGAAGCCTGGGTGGTGACCCCAGGTCGCAGCGGCCTGTTGTGTCCGTGGCTCACGAACAGGCCTTCCCCAGGTGTAGATTTGCTCCTCGTAAGGTTGACAAGATGGCAAACTGAGCAAGTGTGCTTCTGCCTGGCTTTTTTTTTTGTAACTCACCAGGAGGAATGGGATATCAGATCTCGCCAGGCTCCTTTTTTGGGCTGCGTGGCTCCAAAACTTTTCCTTTAACTGTGAAAATGTTCAGATGTACACAAAAGTGGAAGGAAAAAGGAATCTGCTGTACCTGTCACTCACTGTGGATGGCTATCAGTACAGTTCAAGTCTATGTCACCCGTCCCTGTATTTTATATGAAAAATAAATTTCCTGAAATTTAGTTGGTGTATTGCCAGCAAGGTTTTAATTAATTTGGCTTGGCTTTTTTTTTTTTTCTTCCTGACTTGCATTTGTATGTGTGTAAGTTCAGATTTACTTGATGGATTGAAATGTGACCAACAACAGAAGTGGGGGTGTGAATTGATTCTGAGACTCTGGCCAAGATACATTTTTTTTTTTTTTTTTTGTGGTATGTGGGCCTCTCACTGTCGTGGCCTCTCCCGTTGTGGAGCACAGGCTCCGGATGCGCAGGCCCAGCGGCCAAGGCTCACGGGCCCGGGATCTTCCTGGATTGGGGCACGAACCCATGTCCCCTGCATCGGCAGGCGGACTCTCAACCACTGCGCCACCAGGGAAGCCCCAAGATACATTTTTAAGAGTGAAGTGATCACATGGAAAGAGTAAAACACAGCCTGGAAGAGCCGGGTGTCCCCCCTCTTGGGACAGCATTGATAGGCTCGAAGGAGATGGTCTGGACCCAGTGGAAGTACTGCCCCTAGACCACGGCAAGAGGGGGGGCTTCCCTGGTGGCGCTGTGGGTGAGAGTCCGCCTGCCGATGCAGGGGACACGGGTTCGTGCCCCGGTCCGGGAAGATCCCACATGCCGCGGAGCGGCTGGGCCCGTGAGCCATGGCCGCTGGGCCTGTGCGTCCAGAGCCTGTGCTCCGCAACGGGAGAGGCCACAACAGTGAGAGGCCCGTGTACCACAAAAAAAAAAAAAAAAAAAAAGAGGGGGCCTTGCCCTGTGCCTCTCACCAGAATGAGGAGTTGGGCCAAGGGGCTGTGTCCCGTGCTGTTTGTGGCCCTCTCCCTGACTACCTCTGGACCACAGTCCGGGTACACAGGATCCTGGAATCTCCTGCATAAATGGTGCCCAGCCTGCATCCAGCCTGCTCTGGTCTCCTCCCAGGGCCCCCGACAGACTGTGCAGTGGGTGTGTCTACCCAGGTCTGGAGGAGGGGTAGCAAGGGTGCAGGGTGTGAGTGGAAGTGGACGCACAGTTGCTGGGGTGTCCTCAGGTGTGTGCACGAGGCCCCTACAAGGTGGTATGAAGCCCAGAGGGGGCTGGGATCGGTGGAAGGAAAAGGGGGCCAGGCTGGGGGCGGCTCTCCCTCCTGGGCGCATTCTGGGCCTGGCCTTCCGGTTAGTCCCGGGCGTGTCCTTCTCAAGCCAAAGAATAAAACATATTTTACTTAACAGTTTGTGATCTTGATTGAAACCTTACAAATAGCTCCACGCAGGGGGTGCAGGGCTCCGACGGTACCCGGCTCAGACCCTGGAGGTGTGAGGCCAGGCGTGCCGAGGTCTTACTCTGGGGCGTTCCTTGGGCACCCAGGCACCCCTTTGTGATTTGTGGTTGCTCAGCTTCTGTTGATGGACGGTGTCACCTTTTCACCTGAGGATGATGTTTCTTTCCCCACTCAAAGTGTCCTTAAAGCCCTGGCAAACTGCCCCAGGCTCAGACCTGGGAATTAGATTGGGGTCCCTATTATTAGGGTGTGTGTGGTGGCCAGCCCATCTCCAGGGGAAAATCAAATCAGGCTGGCAAAGGTGCGTGCACCAAAGTAAGCTGAGGGCTTGAAAGCGAGGCCCTAGCGCTGCGCTGGCGTCTCCAGGCTGCAGTTACAGTGGGCGCTTTGCTAGATGGCGGATTCTCAGCGAAAGTCAACACAAAACAGCCCAGTTACAGGCATTTCCTGTTTCAAGGACTTGCTGGAAGGAGACCTGGGACCCTGTTACGTAAATGTAAGTCATTTTTGAGGACACTTTAATGAAACCCTTAAAAACATGCCCGTCCTTGATCCAGTATTCTATGGGTAGACTATCTCAGGAAATACACACATGAACTCATTTTGCTTCAAGGATACGTATTGCAAAGTGTTTTGAATTTTCGGCTGGTCAGGTAAGCGTTGGTTCACTTGGTCATAATAGCTAACACTTGCGCTTACCACGCACCCGGCACTGTTTGTGGTTTATATGTATTGACTTATTCAGTCCTCACAAAGAGGCAGGTCCTAATCATCTCCATTTACACTTGGAGAAACGGAGGCACGGGGAAGTGTAAGAACTTGCATGAGGTTCTGTTTCTAGTTAGTGGCCGAGCTGTGATTTGAACAAGTCCAGGAGGCTCCAGAGAGCAGTCTGTTTGCTAAAATCCCATGCTTAGAAAAAAAGAAATTTCAGTGTGTGTATGAAAAACACCAGCAGTGTCCTGTTGTCTCTCTGCTTATCTTGGGTTTCAAAACACACGTGTAGTCAGTGGAGAGAAGGGCTGCCGGTGAGTGTGAGCATCACATGGCATCCCGACTGGCTTTCCATCTGACACCTTTTTATAGCGGGGTGTTCAGGCTTGGGGAAGCAGTCACCCACTTTGCGAGCAGTGCGTGTGATATTACAAGGGGGAGATCTTCAAGAGAAGTGTGTGGGCTTCAGTCCTGTGTTCTAGCAGAGCTGAGGCTTGTGTCGGGGCTTGTCCTTCTGAGTGGATGTCCCGACACCTAGAACAGGGCCTGGTTAGGACTCAAGGCTCTGAAGGAAGTGCTGGGTTCCTCGGTGTAGAGGTGGCAGTGGACCCCAGGCTCCCCAAGGACGTGCATCTCGATGTGAGGACAGTCAAACAGATGACACGTTGGTGTCGTCCTGAACCTCTCCTCGATTTGGAGTGGGGAAAGGTTCCTGAGTGAGTGTGCTGGGCGCCCTGCACACTTCCTGTCCTCCTGTCCTGTATCTTCCTGTCCTCTGTTCTGGGGCCCTGAGGACGGCTCTGCCACGTGGGTGGATAGACTACTTTGCACCCAAGGTGGGCACTGGGCACATGTTGTGGAGCACAGGGCCCCGTCCAGGAAGGCTGGATGCATCTGGCCAGGTGCTGGGGGGCAGCAGTCTGAACTCGGGGCATAGGAAGCTGGAGGGTTGCCATTTGCTTATATAGCTTCTTGGTTCAGAAAATGACTCCGGGTGGGAGGATTCACTGAGCATATTAGCTGTGGAGGGTGGGCAGAACAGCTCCTTCCGGTGGCCCAGTTCATGCGAGCAATTCCAAAGTATGAATGCAGAAGGCTGAACTTAATTTTAAGGCAGTTTTTTGAGGATATGGGACTCTCCCGGCGAGGCTTCTGTAACATCACGGGAGCTGGTACTTAATTCTGTTCCTGCATCTGTGCCCATTTCCGCCCCTCCACCCCCACTCCCCAGGCTGCTGGGGCGTGATGGGGCCGTCCCCCCTGGCCCACCTGCTGGACCCTTGTGCTCTACTCTCCGACTCTTTCTTGTGTGTTTCACTGGAACCATATCCTCCCTGAGAACAGGGCATCGTCTTCTGCCACTTCTGCTCTTTGACAAGGTCTGAGGTGATGCCCAGGGCAAAACACGTGGTAAGAAAGGAAGAGGGACTTTTCCTATGCCCTTTAAAGCACTGTGAGGTCTCATGGAGCAGAACTTGGGCCACCAAATGCTCTCCCACTTACCGTGTTGATGTGGGATTTGGGGGTGGGGTAGGGAGAGGGCAGCGTGTTGAGGACTGATGCTCAGACCCAGCGGAGGACTGGGATGGGCCGGTCACCCATCAAGAGCGAGGAAAATGGCCACATTTAAGGTGAGCATAATGTACGGCTTATCTCCGCTGGCCGGCTGCCTTTTTGTATTCAACTTGTACCGACATTCCTGACAGGTGGTAGTAATCTGTACTCAGAAAAAGCAAACTCCTTTCCTCAGGTCTGACCCTGGAATGTTCTAGTGATAAGTCCTCCAAACCCTTCATCTGTTCCCTTACCTGAAGACCTGAATTCTAGCCCTGACTCCTTAAGCTCTTCCTTAGCTGGGGGAATTTAGTTAATTCCCCCAGGCCTCAGAATCCTAATCTGAAAACAAATGCATGACAACCTCTTCTGGCTTCCCTACGCTCAGATTCCATGTGTCTTTAAAAAAACAAAACAAAACAAAACAAAAAGTTAAACACTAAGCATGAGCAAATAAGAAACACCCCTACTTTACACACCTAGTTAAAATTATAAACCACCCAGAAATTTGAATCTTAGGAGAAATGACCTGGCAGAGTAAAATCTAAGATGGCTCAGATCTAAGTCTGAGCTAAACTTAGGAATCTGATGCTATACATTTTTTATTGGAGACTTATGAATTAATTAAAATGCATGAAATTCTCTCTCTTGATTCTGCCCCTTTACTGTAACCAGCCCCAAAAAATTTTAAGCCATAACAATTTAAGCTTAAATTAGGAACATACGGTATTTATTGAACTAAGCTATGCTAATTGAGTAGCTCTTTTAGCAGATTCTTATTAGTATCCACTGGCATTCTGAAAATCACACCTTTCCTCATACTGAATAACATGTTTTTAACAATCTGGATTGGAGTGGGGCAAGTGGTGCGTCTGGGGGTGAGTGGGCTTGTTTGTCTGTGTTGATTGCCTATACATTGCATGGACTTCGCTTCACCATGAATCTTATCCGTGGCTGATAAATATTGTATGTTGGAAAAACTCTTTAATCAGAGATGGTCCTCTGCCGCTCCTGCTTCCCGACCAGGCAGAGCTGAGGTCAGGCGGAGCTGAGCTGGATCCTGCTGGCGGAGGGGAGTGATGGAAGGCTATCAGTTGCAGCAGCAGTGCACAGGCTCCAGCTTAACAGAACAGTGACACTCGCCTCACGGCCTGTGTCAACAATGGACTTGTTTGTTTTCATTTAAATGGTGTGGATAGAGAAAGGAATATTGGAACACGAGGGCTGGAAATAACTTGCCATCCACTCAGGCCTGAGCCAGGCACTTATAACAATGTCCATCTGCCTAGTGGCACCTGCTTCTCTTTTCACTGGGACCACTAGGAGGGGAGGACCCCTTGGACCAGGGAGGAGGAGCCTGTGGACCAGGAGGGGAGGAGCCTGTGGCCCAGGGAGAAGGAGCCTGTGGACTAGGAGGGGAGGAGCCTGTGGACCAGGGAGGAGGAGCCTGTGGACCAGGAGGGGAGGAGCCTGTGGACCAGGGAGGAGGGGACTGTGGACCAGGGAGGAGGAGCCTGTGGACCAGGAGGGGAGGAGCCTGTTGACCAGGGAGGAGGAGCCTGTGGACCAGGAGGGGAGGAGCCTGTGGACCAGGGCCCTATGCTGCTGGACGAGGGGGCAAGAGCCATGGTTAGAGCACATCTGTGGGGGTAACACAAGAGGGCCAGCAGTAGAGCTGCAGGAGTGGAATTCCATGTTGAAACTGTAGGTCTCTGGAGTGGACAAACAGAATCTTACACTTCCCATTTCTAAGGGCTACTTTCTGCTTTCTCCAGACACAGTGCTTGGAGTGAGGACTCAGAGATTTCGTCTGATAGTATAAACTGATTTTAACCAGAAGTAACAGAACTTTATTGCTATTATTCTTTAAGTTTTGCTGTTTGTTGACAGGGAAAGAGGTATGATGTCCATTAGGGTGTTAAGAATATTGACATTTGCAAAGACCCCAGGAGTCTGGGATGGGAACACAGGGGAAAGGTCCAGGCCTCCGTGCCAGCTTCTGGGGTGAGGTGGTGAGGTGGGAGGGCTGGGAGAGGCGGGCTGAACTCCTGTCCCCTCCCAAGCTCCCCTGCTTTCCAAGCTGCGACTGTGGGTCTGAATCTGTCCAGAGGGGACGCTTTTTACTAATTCACAGAAAGGCACCATGCCAGCTGGAGACTGCCCTGGAAAAGTGGACAGGTCACGGCCTTTTCTAACTCATGTGGTAGTGATAAAATTTTAGTCCAGCCACAGAACTGGAACAAATGACCTCAGACACATATATGGAGCGAGAAATTGTAATGAAATACCACTGCCTGCACAGGGATGGCTCCAAGACTTCAGGGGTTTCTGGGTGTGTGTCTGATTTCAGCAGTGCTCCCCCTTTAGGTTTCTGGGTTAGTTTGCTGTTAGAAAAATTAGGTTACTGAGAGCTTATTAGAATTTTGTCTTACAAGAGAAAATAAACCCAGAATGAAAACTTGAGGAGCCATCCTGTGAGGAAGGTTTGCGAGCTGTAGAGGATGAACTTTGTGACTTCAGTTTGGTCCCTACCTTTCTCCTGGGTCTTGCAGGAAAGTCGTCACATTTGTGGCTTCTGTCTTCCCCTCTCCTGAACACTCTCAGGTCTTTGGGTGTGGATGATAAGATTGTGCACTTAGGAAATCCAGGAGACAGTCCCTGAAGTCTCTGTGAGTGCAGCGATATCACGTCTGGCACTTGTGTGGCAACCCTCCAGGAGACAGACAGGTGGACTCATGTGCACACACACAGTGGGGACACAACAGGTGAAATAAGATTGGGAAAATGTTGATGCCTGTTGGAGCTGGTGATAGGCAGGTGATAGTTCATTAGACGTAGTGAATTAATAAACGAGCTGCTTTTCAAGCTCAACAGATGAAAATCGGTAGTTTTCCCACATACCGTCATTAGTCAATTAGAGTATGTAATAGGAAAAACAGGTTCCCCTCGCAGTGACAGCAGTTTCTGGGAATAAACATAATCAAATATGTAAAGCTATAAAACTTTATGGCTGCACTGAAGAAGTGGAAAGGTACAGCGTATGCTTGGGAAAGGAACATCAACATTGTGAAAACGTTCTCAATAAATCTGTAAATGCAAGTACCTATGAGTAAAATGCAATCAACAGGAGTGTTTGGGTTTTTTTTAATATAAATTTACTTATTTATTTTCTTTTTGGCTGCATTGGGTCTTTGTTGCTGCACGCGGGCTTTCTCTGGTTGTGGTGAGTGGGGGCTACTCTTCGTTGCGGTGCGTGGGCTTCTCATTGCGGTGGCTTCTCGTTGCAGGGCTCTAGGCGCACAGGTTTCAGTAGTTGTGGCACGTGGGCTCAGTAGTCGTGGCACGTGGGCTCAGTAGTCGCGGCTCGCGGGCTCTAGAGCGCAGACTCAGTGGTTGTGGTGCACGGGCTTAGCCTGTTTTGAGTAATGGCAGCCCCCCATGGGTGGGCCTGTTGCTCCAGACAGAACCTGTGAGTCATCCAGATCCCTGTCTCCTCCTCAGTTCCGTCCAGTCCACCAGGACGTCCAGACCACTGCCTCCAAAATACGTCTGAATCCACCGGTTCCCCTGTTGCAGTTGCTACGGCACTAGTCCAGCCACTGCTTCTCTCCCTTGGACCACACGCCACCTCCTAAGTGGCCTCTTGGCTGCCACTCCCGGGCCGTCCCCTTGACCCCAGACAATGGCTTGACCGAGCCTGCACGGCCTGTGTCCTCTGCCCCGGCTCTTCCTCCAGACTGTCTCCCCCCTATTTCCCGGGCTCACTCTTCTTGAGTGACCCTGACCGGTTCCTGCCTCAGCGTCTCTGCACTGGCTGTGCCCTCTGCCCACAGTGCCCTTCCCAGACCTCTGCCTAGCCACCTTGTCCTCATTCAGGCCTAACTCGGTGACTTTGGCAAGACGTTCCGGACCACCCTTAGCCAAACCCGCCCACGGCCTCCACGCCTCAACTGTCTCCGTTCCCTCACCTGTTTTCTTGTCTCTATAGCACGTGTCACTGAAATTACCTTATTTATTTGCTTGCAACATCTGTTGGGTCTTAAGCATGCCAGCTCCTTGGGAGCAGGATGTTGTAGGTTGCACTGTCCACCTCAGAAGGATATGTTCAAGTCCTAACCCCTCTAACTGAATGTCACCTTACTTGGAAATAGGGTCTTTGTCACCATAATTAAGGTGTGAATTAAGATTAAGGTCATCCTGAAGTAGGGTGGGCCCTTAATCCTGTAGGACTGGTGTCCTTGTAACAAGAGGAGACACAGAGACAGGTACTTACAGAGGGGAGAATGTCATGTGAAGACACACACACACAGAGGGGGGATGGCCACATGAAGACAGGCGGAGATGGAAGTGATGCTCCCACCAGCCAAGGAATGCCTGGGGCTCCCAGAAGCGGGAACAGGCAGGAAGGATCCTCCCTGGAGCCTCCAGAGGGAGCCTGGCCCTGCCCACAGCTGGATTTTGCAGTTGATTAATCAAGTGCGAGTTGCTTTAATTCTCCAGCTTGTGGTATTTTGTTCGGCAGCCCCAAGAAACTAATACGGGGGGGGGTGTTCTCAACACTGTCTGACGTGAGAGGCTCGGGAAACACTGCCAAATGATGAAGAAATGGCCAGAATAGCCAAGAAGATTTTGAAAAAGATCAGGACAGTCTTGATCTCCTAGACAGTGAATCATGCTATAAAGCCTAAACAATGATCTAATAGGCAAAAATCAGTAGACTAGAGGAGAGGGCTCAAAGCAGACTCATGTAAATAGAGTAATTTAGTTTATTATTAAGGTAGCAGTTTAAATCATTGGGGGAAAAGGTGGACGCTCAGTAAAGGGTGTTTGTGCAGCTTGGCACTTGCTTTGTTCAGCCAGATATTTCAGAGCAGGTCCGCCTTGGCTGTCTGGTCAGAAGGGAGAAGGGCTTGCCCGCAGGTCCATGCCGGGCGGTTCCTCTTCCAGGGAGTGAGTGGTCTTTGCCGCAGGTCATGCAGGTGACTGTTCACACAGCTGTCTGTCGCTGGCTAGCATCTCGCCAGCTTACAGCCTTGTGCCCGCAGGAGCTAGGATCCCTTATAAAACCGCCATAGGTATAGTTTCCGGGGTTCACAAAGGGGCGTGCTCGGCTACAAAAGTTGTCACACTTAAGGAAGCCCCGAGCCTGGCGTCCCCACTGGGGCTTCCTCATTCATGAAGTTCATTTTGACCATAAGCAGTGTTATCTAGTGACGTGGTTTACGTTCTACCGTTATGGGGTTCCCAGGAAACCAGAGCTGGAGAGTCAGGAAAAGGTTTTGTGAAGCCCATGTGGACACGAATTAAGTTAGAGCCCTACATGAAATCATATATAAATTCCAGAGATACTTAAGAGTTAAATGTAAAGAAATCCCACTTTTAAAGTTTTAGAAAAAAACATAGGAGAGGGCTTCCCTGGTGGCGCAGTGGTTGAGAGTCCGCCTGCCGATGCAGGGGATGCGGGTTCGTGCCCCGGTCCGGGAAGATCCCACATGCCGCGGAGCGGCTGGGCCCGTGAGCCATGGCCGCTGAGCCTGCGCATCCGGAGCCTGTGCTCCGCAACGGGAGAGACCACAACAGTGAGAGGCCCGTGTACCGCAAAAAAAAAAAAAAATAGGAGAAGCTTCCACAGTGTAATGGTACAGAAAGCTCTTCTAAGCAAAGCATAAAACTCAGAAGTCGTAAAGGAAAAAATAACCTGAGAGATTTAAGAACTGTTTTTTATTGAAGTATAACATATACATAAAAATGAACAAATCCTAAGCGGACAGTTCCGTGAATTTTCACCAAGTGAACATGTCGCATAACCAGCGTGAAGATCTGGAAACAGCGTTTCCCTAGGGCCTGTTTCCCTGGTACCCTAGGGCCCCCTGCTCCTCCTTTAGCCCGTGTCAGACTGATAGATTTGACTACAGAAACATTTTAAACTCTGGGATATCAAAAGACGCCATAAATATAGTTAAAAGACCAGCAGCAGCCTGGAAGGAAACTATGTCCAGCCCTTTGCAACATATACAGGGACATATACAGGACTGACGACCATTGTAGCTATAAAAACACGCCTACGGATCACGAAGAAGAAGGACCAATCATTCGACAGAAAAATTGGCAAAAGCCACACTAAGTAATTCTCAAGAGGAAAAATACAATGGTCCAGGCAGTGGAGCCAACACTGCCAGCTCTGCTGAGCGCCGTCATCCACGTTAGATGGATGAGTGCTTTTCTCTCTCTTGCTCCACTTCTCTTGCCTTCTCCCTCCTGAGATTCAGTGGGAGCCCCAGGTGACAGATAATGTACTTCCTCAGCATCACCCCTCCTATCCACCCCTCCCCCCTGGCCTGCAGCTGTGCCCACATACCTGTCCGTCCCCTTAGGCTCATCCCTCTCCCAGCAGATGTTTGGTTCTCATGACTGGCTCCCCAGGTCAGCCCCGTGGGCTCCCAGACAAGCCCAGATTTAACTTGTCCTCTGGGGACACACCTGCCCAGCTCAGTGCTGGGAACGTCAGGGCAGGGCTCAGGTGCTTGGGACATGAACAACGGCTGTGGCCGGGCCAGGAGTGGCAGTAAGTAGGACGGGGCCACCATGGCCAGGGGTTGGGGCTGGTGAGAGGTGTGGCACCTGTCACAAAAAGCCAGGGTTGGGGAGGACAGAATTGGCCCCTGGAAGGAGTGTGGGACAGGCTTCAGAGGCATTCTGTAAAGGCAAACTTCCCCAGAAGGGATTTTGTGGCAAATGACTGGGGGAGTCTGGACACGGCGACCCCTTGGAGATGTCCAGCATTGAGTTAGCGTATGAAAGATGGCCAGGCCCTGCAGTAAAGCCACCTACTGAGACAGCCCTGCCTTCCCCAAACACCTTTGACCTTTAGTTCCAGAACATACATCAACACCTGCCGGTGACCAGTGTCCCTAGGGTCCACTTGGGGAATCCCTGCTGTGAGGGGATGAAGATTCTAAGGCCAGGTTCTGAGCCAGCCACAGGCTTCTCTGTTAGGAGACTAGAGCTAATTCCAGGTACAGAAAGCATTTGGCTGGAGGGTAGTTTGGAGGAGACAGTTTCCAAATCAACAAAACAGTGTAACTAGGTTCATTTGAGAAGGTTTCTTCCGCCCTTTTGTTAAAAAAAAACAAAAAAACCTGTGACCGTTTCCTGTTGTTGTTGGGTGGGGACCTCGTGAGTAAGCAGGTGTGTTTAGTTAATAGACGTATATGGAGAAAGAGGCCACACCTGTCACAAACTACGCCCCCAGATATTACCTATGGGTGGGGTGTCAGTAATAAAGCGATAATAACGTGTCTGCGCTGAGTTGAACTTCCCTCATCTTCCCTGGACCTCCGTGCTCCCGAGTTTGTCAGAGGTCAGAGGTCCCCAAAGAGCGTGGCTGCAGCGCTGGTGACAGTCTCTGAGCATCTAACACAGGTGAACAAACTGCTCTGTCAGATCCCTAATGAATCTGACCAAACAAAGAAGTTTTTAAATCAGAGAAGCCTAGGAAATGAATTATCGACTGTTGTCTGGATTCTGGATGAAAATAGTAGTAATCGACCTTGGGGAGGTTGATCAACTCTCACCCCAGCCTCCTGGAACTGTGTCCCGACCTCACCTTCATGCATTCCCCCAAACCCGGCGGCCTTGCTGGAGGCGGGGTCATTGTCTGTGTTCCTCACCGCTGCTCCCCCCCGCAGGTCCCTATCCCTCCCTGGAAGACTGCCTGCCTCTCTGCCATGCTCCCATTCATGGAGGGCTGGGCTCCTGGCTCACCCAGTTCTTCCGCCACCTCTCCTGTCCCATCCTAGCTATGGTCGTGCCCATTAGCTGCTCTCACCTCCTCACTGCCAAGTCTTTCCTTCCATCCCCCTTCACGCCGCCGGCCTTCTCATCACCAGTCATCATACCGCCCTGGAAGTGCAACATCAAGCATCCTCTCCGCCACCTTCTGCCCTCCTAACCCGCTCAGGACCCCTACTCAGACCTTGAGTCTGTGGCCCGCGACCCTTCCCAGCACCTTCCCTCCTCTCACATCCTCTCTTGCCTCCTTGTCCTGCTTCGATTCCCATCCATGCTGATCATTCCTCTTGCACACGCTCTCCCCTCTTTCAACCACGCTCTCCTTCATACTTGCCAGGCAAAACCCCTGGCCCTGAGTTAGTCCTCTCCCCCGACTACGAGAACACCCTCATGTTGCTGGGCGCAGCTGGAGGAAAACCCGACCACACTGATCTGTCTGTCACAACTTCCTAAGGGTCTCCAGTGCTGGTTCGGTGGCCTGGTTGCATCTGCCTAGCCAGGTTTCTCTTCCGCCCTCCGGGATGACTGTTTCTCATCTCAGGCCTTCAACACCTTGTCCCTCTCCACTAATTTCACTCCCTGTTTCACTGAGAGAATGAAAGTAACTAAAACAGAACTCTGACAAACCCAGTCACCTCCTCCGCCTGCCCCGTGTCGGCGGCGCCGCCCCCCTTTGTTAGGGCGCGTGCCCTCTCTACCCCTTCTCTTCCTCCTTTGCTCTGCTCCCGTCCCCTCTCACCTCTGAAGACTCTGCTCCCCGGCCTCCTCCCTTCCCTTCCTAGCTGGATGATTTCCACCGGTACAACAGACGGTTCATGTTTAGAACACCCTCTCAACCCCAACGCCCCGCCTCCTTTCTCTGCTCCGTTCCCCCACGTGAAGGGGCTGTCTCCGCTCTCCCTCCTCCCACTCTCTGCGACGCAGTTTCAGCCAGGCTTTGGTGCTCGCCCTTTGGTACTCTGAAGCCCTCCATCAGGGTCACCAGAGATGGCTACCTTGCCGGATCCCACGCAGGTCTGCCCGTAGCATCACCCAGGTGATCACACCTGCTTCCTGAAGGATGCTTCTCCTCCTGGTCATATTCCTGCCTCACTGCTGCTTCCCCCAGTGCCTGGCATACAGTAGGCATCTAGGCATCTAGCGTCCATGTTGAGTGATGGGATTGAAGTGTGAAAGGGTGTGACTTTCCCCTTCTCTCCCCCTCCCTCCCTACACCTCATGTGGCATCAGAAGGTGTATGTGGATCACACGACAAGGTTTCTAAAGGTAAGGGTGTGTGTGTGGTTCTGTGTGTGTACATGCATGGAAATGGCTTCTTGGTGAGGGACGAGGCACTCCAGTGGGGTCGTAGCAGGGCTGGGAGGGGCACTCAGGTAGAGTAAGGAAGTACTTCTTCCTGAGTAAGGAAGAAAAGGGGAAAATAGTCAGCAACTGGCTGGGCTGGTCAGTTAGAGAAGAAACTGGGAAAGTAGCTGAGAGTGGAACCTTCAGCACCCAGCCCAGGCCTTGGGTCTAAGTTGTTAGTCAAGGGAAGCACACTGAAGGGTTTGTTATAGGAGGGAGTGACATGTTGGGACTTGCCCCGGGGGGCGGGGTCACTTTGGGGGCCTGGGAGGGGGACAGGAGGCCCAGGAGTGAGGTCTCTGGTCAGCCCGTGAACTCTGCCCTGAAGGATCTACCTCTCCCCCATGTCTAAAGATAGCTTGCACGCATTCGTGGAAAAGGGAATAATTGATGCTCATTCTTTTTTTTTTTTTGCGGTACGCGGGCCTCTCACTGTTGTGACCTCTCCCGTTGCGGAGCACAGGCTCCAGACGCGCAGGCCCAGCAGCCATGGCTCACGGGCCCAGCCGCTCCGCGGCATGTGGGATCTTCCCGGACCGGGGCACGAACCCGTGTCCCTGCATCGGCAGGCGGACTCTCAACCACTGTGCCACCAGGGAAGCCCTGTGTCAGCATGTTTTAAAGGCCCAGATCCCTTCTTTTTAGGGAAAAAAAAGACTCAACTCTAAAGGCTCAGTGTCCAGCCCAGCACTTGCCCCCTTGTCCGAGGAGCCGGCCTCCTCTTCCAGGCTGGTCACCTCAGCCACTGCTGACCTTGGTGCGGGGAGGGGAGTTTATCCAGCTGCTTCTCCAGCTGTGGCCGCAGCTGAGACCATACATTGTCTTCTTACTTCCTCTGGCTGGGTGGCGCACGTATGCACAGCCTTGCTGGGAGACAGTGCTTCTGCTTAGGTCGTGTTTTTGGGGTGCACGCCCCAACCCGCCCTTCACGTGGCTTGGACTTTTGGGAGAGGGAGAGGTGGTGGGGAGAGCAGGAAGGTTTCTTAGCGGGACTGATGTGTCTGCCCAGTTGGCTTTTGTCTGGGCTCTCGAGCTTCTGTTTCAGGCTGGTGTTTTGATTTCCACGTTGCTTAGCAACCCTCCAGCAGCCTCCATCCACCAGCCCGCCTGCCCGAGGAAAACCATTGTCTTTCTGGAGATCTGCTTTAGCTCCCAACTGATAACTCTGGAAGGAACGGCCACAAGCCAGTCTGAGCTGAGCTCAGAATTAGCACATGAAGAAGTCGTTGACCTTGATCTTGATGATTCTGTCCTCTTGAGACCTTGAAATAGAAGAAGCTGGTGTAAGGTCGGGCACAAGAACGCAGCCACAAACGGTACCTCAGACTTGGGCCGTCTGCGTTGTTAAATTGACCTACTTATTTTTCTGACCTGTGGGCTGGGCTTTGATGGAATTTCCTTAAGGGGCGTTACTGTGGAAAATATTACGGAAGAAAGAAGCACGCGTGTTTGGTTTGATTATTGATCCAGACTGCTGGCCTGTGGACCAGGAAGGCGGCCTGCTTGGCCTGGAGCAGAGCAGACTCTCGCTCAGCCTGTGGCTCCCACAAGACCTGCCCCGGCCCCCCAGCTCTGTCTGATGACAGAGGTCTGTCCTGAGAACCAGAATCCCGGGCCAGCTTTGCTCTGCTTTGGGGCAAGCACTGTCCCCCCTGCAGTGGAGCCCTTTCTCTTCCACTCCTCTTGACCCACTGGACCCGGGGGTGGGATGCATGTCCCCCCAGGCTCCTCTTTGCTACCTCCAGGCCATCCTCCTTCCCTCCACCATAAAAGCAGTCAACTAGGAATATCATGTCCAGCGCCCACCAGGAGGTCTTCCTAGGCCCATCTAAACATCCAAACTGTCAGCACCCCACTTGGCATCCAGGACAGGAACCAGAGCTCGCTGGCGGGCCTGCACGGAGCGCTCTTCTCTGGAGTCATCCTCACAGCAGCTCTGTAAGGTCACTCACGGGGTGTGGACGCTGGGGAGGTGTGGATGCTGGGGCTGCCTTGCTGAGAAGCCTCACTCCCCGATAGGATCTAGTGTCGGTGGTCAGCTGAGCTTCCAGGTTACCTCAAAGGACAGCTCCATCCAAGAGTGTCCTGTGGCCTCATCGTTGTTCTGGTCACCTGTGGTTCCTCCCGGTCCAGTGCCTGCTACCAGACAGGTCTATTTTTATCATAAGCCATCTCATCTAGTATTGTAGACAGGGTTTATCAGGTTACCAGGGAAACAGGACTTGGAGGTTAATCTAGGGTCAAACTCTCTTGCAGGCTCTGTTGACCCTTTGTCCATGCACACCAAGGAACCTTGTTGCCCCCTGGCCCTCCTTGAAATTGCCTGGTTCCTTGACGATTTTACCTTCTTCCCTGTCGGCCCAGACACTCCATCCACCCTCTGTGTCAGACATCCCACTTTTCATCCTCCACCTTCATCTTTCCAGCTCATCCCTCACTTCCCCAATTCCAACCACCCTGACCCTGCTGGGACTGCGATCCCGTGAACCTGCCACCTCTTTTAAAATGTTGTTTTACATATACATGCATTCTTTTTCATATTCTTTTCCATTATGGTTTATCATAGGATATCAAATATAGTTCCCTGTGCTATACGGTAGGACCTTGTTGTTTAACCATTCTCTATATAATAGTTTGCATCTGCTAACCCCAAACTCCCAGTCCACCATCCATGTTGCTGAAAATGACATTATTTCATTCCTTTTTATGGCTGAGTAGTATTGCATGTGTGTGTGTGTGCGTGCGTGCGTGCGTGCGTGTGTGTGTGCGTGCGTGCGTGCGTGCATGCGTGTGTGTGTGTGTATATATGTACCACATCTTTATCCATTCATCTGTCGATGGACATTTAGCTTGCTTCCATGTCTTGGCTATCGCAGACAGTGCTGCTATGAACATTGGGGTGCATATATCTTTTCAAATTAGAGTTTTGTCAGGATATATGCCCAGGAGTGGGATTGCTGGATCATATGGTAGCTCTATTTTTAGCCTTTTGAGGAACCTCCACACTGTTTGCCATAGTGGCTGCACCAACTTACATTCCCACCAACAGTGCAGGAGGTGAACCTGCCACCTCTTCCAGTCGCTTCCCGACCCCCACGCCTCTCCTCCCTTCACACACCACCCCTGCCCTCTCCCTCCCACCCCTGTCCCTCTCTTGCTCGTTACTCACCTGGTAAGCCACTGGGTAGGTCCTCCTCTCCTCACCTGTACCTGCCTCTGTGTGGCTGGAAGTTTCTGGAGACAACCCACTACCACACCACCGGGTCTCATTGCCCCTTCAGGGTCCCCAGGCCCTTCAGTGATGCTCCTATATCCCGTTCACCCTCCCGCGTCCCCAGACAGCTCCTGCACACCTCCCCCTGCAGCTCTGCCTCACCCACCTACCATATCTGTCCCTGTGTCCTCCTTCTCTCCTGTTAAGTGGATGGACTCTGTGTTAAGGCAGCCCCCATTCACACATCGCCAGTCCAGGGCACTGCTGGCGGGTCCCCTCTCTCTTCTCCTCCAGCAGCTGTTACCTCCCTTGCATCAGTTCTACCAGCGTGCAAACCTTCGGGAAATCTTGAGACCCTACTTCCCGCTCTACAGCCTCCCATTTCTACACACACACACACACACACACACACACACACACACACACACACACACACACACGAGTTCCTCAAGGAATTGTCTCTACTCAGAGTCTCTGTTTTTTCTCTTCCTCTCCATTCAGGTTTTTGTCCCTCAACTTTTCGGAAACTGCTCTTTCCTGGTTCACCTGTGTGTACCTAGAGTGATGAATGCTCAGTCCTGGTGGGACGGGACTCAGGGCAGCATCCAACCTCACTGACCCTTCATGCCCCCTGTCAGCACTCTCCTCCGGGCTCCTGACACCACACACTGCTGGCTTTTCTTATATCTTTTTGGCTTCTTTTATATATACATATATATATTTTTTTTTAAATACAAATTTTTTAAAAATTATTTATTTAATTTATTTATTTTTGGCTGCGTCGGGTCTTCGCTGCTGCGCGCGGGCTTTCTCTGGTTGCAGCGAGCGGGGGCTACTCTTCATTGTGGTACGCGTGCTTCTCATTGCGGTGGCTTCTCTTGTTGCGGAGCACGGGCTGTAGGCGTGTGGGCTTCAGTAGTTGTGGCGTGCATGCTTCAGTACTTGTGACACGCAGGCTCAGTAGTTGGGGCGCACGGGCCCAGCTGCTCCGCGGCATGTGGGATCTTCCCGGACCGGGGCTCGGACCCATGTCCCCTGCATTGGCAGGCGGATTCTTAACCATGTGTCACCAGGGAAGCCCATTTTTGGCTTCTTCTCCTCCGTCTCGCCAGCCTTTAGACATGCTGTCCCCTCCATGCACTCCCCAGACCATCTCCCCCACTCTCATGATTTTAAGTACCTTCTGTTTGCTGGGGGCGTCCAGTTTGTATCTTCAGCCGATGTCTCTGTGTAACTCCAGATGGCATGACTCCATCCTCGAAATCTGGGGCCTGTCTGAACTGAGCTCCCAGTGCCTTTCCGAGACCTGGCCCATCTGTCTTCACAGACACCGGGGGTCATGGCCACGCCATCCTGTCAGTTGTTCGGGAGCAAGTCTTGGCGTCCTCCTTGAACCCTGTCTTTCTCTCATGTCCCACATGCGGCCTGTCCACAGGTCCTCTGGCTCTGCCTTCCGAATATCTGCAGATGTTTGATGATGTTAAGGAATTACGGTTACATTTTTTTTTTTTAGATTTGATCATGGTATTGTGCTCCCTTTTTAAAAAGAACCCTTTTCTTTTAGAAATTCGTACAGAAATATTTATAGATAAAATGACGTGAAGTCTGGGATTTACTTGGAATAATCTTGGGCAGTGGTTCTCACCCAGAGGACTTGTGAAAACACAGATTTCTGGGTCTTAAGGCCAGAGTTTCTGATTCAGTAGGGCCGGGATGGGGTCCCATAGTTTTTATTCCTGACACTGATTGATGCTTATTGTCTGAGGCCCACATTAGGAGACTGATCTGAGGTGTAGGAGAGTGGGTGACGGGTATGAATGAAGTAAGGTTGGGCGTGACTTGATAGCAGTCGGAGCTGTTGGATACGTAGGGTTTATTACACTAGTCTGCTCTTCTTTGGAAGTTTCAATAATAAAAAAGTGTGTGTGTGTGTGCGTGCACGTGCGCGTGTTACCAGAATTTGACCGTTTCCCAGCACCTCTAGTCCTACCACCCTGGTCCAAGCATCCTCTCTTGCCTCGATCGTTGTAGGGCCTCCTAACTGGTCTCTTGCCTTTCCTTTGCCTCTCTAGGATCTGTTTTCAACAGGATAGCCGGAGTGATCCTCAAAACC
This sequence comes from Globicephala melas, assembly GCF_963455315.2. Classification (NCBI taxonomy): domain Eukaryota; kingdom Metazoa; phylum Chordata; class Mammalia; order Artiodactyla; family Delphinidae; genus Globicephala; species Globicephala melas. Next base: position 79,403,825 of record NC_083327.1, read on the forward strand.
CTGCAGTGCTTCCCTCTCGCTCAGAGTGAAACCCCAAGTCTCTTCATCACCTAGAAAGCACTTTGCAGTGTGTCCCCGACTCCATTTCCTCTGTCAGACACGCTGACCTCACTAACCCTTGCATATGCCGAGAATGCTTCTGCCTCAGGACCTTTGCATGTGCTCTTCCGG